>NC_051163.1:46912642-46955729 GCF_013339745.2 Dermacentor silvarum
TGACCAAACTATCCCGCTATGCAGCTCGCACAGACACAAGCACGCACAAGAATGTCATCTAGTATTTTTTTTTTGAAACTTAATGTGCCTCAGCACCTCACCATAGGCCTAGCATAAAGTTAGCGAGATCGACAATCTTGGTAACCAGCTTGATAAGGGCGCCCGCTTCGGGATCGTGTGACGGTGCAACTTGAGCAGTCATGTCAGTCGTGGCCGTCTAGTCTGCATGGGTGTGACAGTTGCGACATTCCGCAGTTCAGCTTAAATTGCTGGAAGAAATTAGCTAGATGTCACTGCGCGGCAGGAGTTAGTATATATCGTCAGCTTTTTTGATATCTGGAAAGGGTATTTTAATTCCTCGGGCGATGGGCTTCATGTCGTGGTTTGGCATAAGTTGTCTGGCTGTGCCGGCTAAAACGTTAATCAGTTGAATTATCGTAAAACTGGTTTAATTACTACTGCGAGTATATTTGAAGGGTGCGCTTTAGTACATGGTAAAAATAATCGGTAAGAAATTCATTAATTATAACATCTTCCAATTATGAAGGTGTACTGAAGGGACTGGGCCATGGTGCTGGTGAAGGAAGAAGAAGACAAGCAACGCTTGCTCGCCCGCATCGCCATAGCCCCTTTTTGACTTGTTTCAGTCTGCCGTTCTAACGCCAGATCGAGTATTGCAAGGAAAACATCCCCATTGCATCTGGTGGAGGCGCTGGGTTTCTCTTCCACATCCTGGAACTCCGCAGTCGGACGCTACCAAGAGCTCCTGCGATGAATGATCCCGGACCGTCCCAGGCTGCTGCTCCCGTACCCCCGACCATTGTCTGCCCTGGCGTCGTCCGGCAGCGTGATCCTGCTATCTTTAGCGGAGCAGAGGACCTCGACGTCGAGGACTGGCTCGCCGAATACGCCCGTGTGAGCGCATATAATAAGTGGTCCGACCGCGACAAGCTCACTAATGTAGGCTTTTATTTGACGGGCGTGGCAAACCTCTGGTTCAGAAATCATGAAACCAGTTTTACCACCTGGTCCGCTTTTGCAAGCACTTTGACTGAGGTTTTCGGCCGTCCCGCCGTTCGCCGCCTTCGTGCTGAGCAGCGATTGCGTGGTCGCGTTTCAACGCACTGACGAGAGCTTTACCAGCTACATTGAAGACGTGCTCTCGCTCTGCCGGCGCGTCAACTCATCCATGGACGAAGCTGACAAGATCAAGCACGTCATGAAAGGCGTCGATGACCACGCCTTCCAGATGCTCGTCGCCAAGAGTCCCCAGACCGTTTGCCGAGGTAATTCAGCTCTGTCAGGAGTACGACGAGCTGCGCAAGCAGCGTGCCACAACACGTTGTGCTGCTCAGCAGGATACCGCGGATCTCGCTCCCTTGGATTTTAGCCGCGACGCTGCCGACATTTCTGCTTTAATGCCGCAAATACAGCAGTTCATCCGCCAGGAAGTCGCGCGGCAACTGTCTCTGGCGACTAGCCCTCCTGAGCCGGTGACTTCCTTGGCTCCTTCGCTTCGTCAGGTGCTTCAAACGCAAGTTGCTGAGGCGCTACCACCTGCCCCTCATCCGCAGCCCGTTGTTGGACCACGGACGTACGCTAACGTTGTCGCCCGGCCTTATGTTCCTCCGGCTCCTGACGCATGCCGGACCACCGGAACTTTCCATGTACCACCACCACCTTCACGTCCGGTTCCGGTTCCTTACGGGACCGCTGGAGCCCCTGTCGTCAACCCGTGGCGCACACCTGATAACCGGCCAATATGCTATTCCTGTGGTTTCCCGGGCCACGTAGCACGACTCTGCCGCCGTCGCAACTACCGTTATCCTGACAGTGGGAGCGCCTCCGGCTACATGCCTGCTCGACTTCCGCGTCATGATGTGTCTCATCTTCCTCCGGACTCGTCTTCTAGTCGCCGCCCCCTTCGATTCACGCCGGTCGCCCTCCCCACGTCGTCGATCCCTTTCCCCCATGGTTCGTCGACTCAGTCCTGCCCGCCGAGGAAAACTAACAGTCGCAGTTCCCGAGGCAGGAACTGCGTTTACGTCGAACATTTCAAGGCCTCATTTTTCTCCTGCGAACGAAATTGAACTGTCCGTCGATGGCGTCACCGTACACGCACTTATTGAACACGGAGCCGCCGTTTCTGTTATTAGTCAAAAGTTTTGCCGCCATTTGAACAAAGTGACCACCCCACTGACTTATCTATCGCTGCGTACGGCAACATCGCATTGCATTCAGCCCTCAGCATCCTGCACAGCTCGGGTCGTCATTCAAGGCGTTTTGTATGTTGTCGAATTTGTCGTTCTATCCCGTTCCTCGCACGACGTCATTCTTGGATGGAACTTCCTATCTCTGAACCAAGCTGTTGTTGACTGCGCTCGTGCCGAAACTTACGTTATCAGTGCCGTGCTTTGAGCCTGACGACCACCATTCTACTAAAGTTGTTGCTGCCACGGACATCGACATCGCACCTTTCTCAGCCGCTCTGGTTCCTGTGTCGTGTGACTCTGTCGCGAACTCATCTGTTTTGTTTACGCCGTCAGCCTCTTGTGCGAGCCGTCGGAACCTTCTGCTTCCTTTTGCTATCGTCACTTTTTGCGGCGGTTCTGCTGCCCTTTACGTGTGCAATCCCTCCGCGTGCCCTTCATCCATACTCCGCGGCGAGTGCTTGGGGAGCTCTGAATATTTCGACTGCACCCTCCCAGCCACCATGTTTGACGATGCGGCACCACTTCCGCTTTGCGCCGTCACTCCTCCTGGCGCGACCGATGCCCCTGTCGACGTCTTTGCTCATGCCGTCGACTCGGCACTCACACCTGTCCAGCACGAGGAAATTATCCAGCTCCTCCAGCGTTTTCGGGCCTCCTTCGACATTGGCCAACCGTCTTTGGGGTCGAGCGTCAGCAGTCGTTCACCATATCGACACCGGTCAACAAACCCCTTTGCGCCAGCGTCCGTATCGTGTGTCGGTCGCTGAACGCCGGATCATCGACCAGCAGGTTGACGACATGCTGCAGCGTGGCATCATCCAGCCCTCTAACAGTCCCTGGACATCTCCGGTTGTCCTCATTAAAAAGAAAGACGGCTCCATAAGGTTCTGCGTCGACTATCGCCGCCTTAACCGCATAACGCGCAAAGATGTCTACCCTCTGCCGCGCATCGACGATGCTTTGGACAGCCTACAGGGTGCGGAATTCTTTTCTTCACTGGATCTGCGCTCCGGGTACTGGCAAGTGCCGATGGCAGAGGCCGATCGCCAAAAGACAGCCTTTGTAACACCTGATGGCCTATATGAATTCACCGTCATGCCCTTTGGCCTCTGCAACGACTACCTTGTTAATGCACACGTTAACTAGAGTTTGCACAGTTTCAGTGTAGTTAAGTGGTTCGGTCGTATCGTCATCTGGGTTGGACAGCACTTCAGCACTTCCAATGTCGCCTGGTTAGCGAGCTCTCGGGCTATCGCGTTAGCGCGTTCATTAACATGGAGATATGCGTGTCTAGGTGTCCATACAATATGCACCCTGTGTAAAGCTTTGGGGTGTAAAGATGTAAGGATGCAGTTTGGGTTGGGTGTCACCATCCTTTCTGCCAAAGTCCTGCAGGCGGTTTGTGAACCAGTGCTGATGGGTCATTCCGGTGCCGGTATGGTTGAAGGGTGTACGATGCCTAGGGCCATAGCAGCCTCATCCGCCGTGCCACTGTCAATAATGATGAGCGTGGCCGAAGCCCTCAGTATGTCTGTCAGAAGAGACGTCTGTGTCTAGTCGTACTATCTAGTACGACTAGACACAGGGCACGCCTCTCCTGGTACCGGGCCACGGGGGTGGACAGGACCGGTGTGTCCGATGTGTCGTCGCCAAAGCGTCGAGTTGGGCTTGTGCTCTTGCCTGTCTGCGGCCTTTATAATGGACAGGGTGCATATTCCGGGGAAATGGGGCCACCAGGATTTTATTTCGTGTGTTAAGCGCAAGAAGTGTGCGGTCTTCCTGTTGTGCTTTTCTTTGTGTTTGGTATCCTAGCTGGGATAGATTGAGGCACCCCTGGCTTATTCTTTGGAGAATTTGTAACTGGCTGTTCAGGTGGCCTTCCACTAGTTCTGGAATGGTGTTGTACACCCCGAGTCATAGTAGGAGCTGCGTGAGCGCATGTTGGGGCAGTCCAAGCGCTGCCTTTAGTACCGAGTGGAGGACGGTGTCCATCTGGTTCGTCTTGGTCTGAGTCAGGTTATGGTAGGGGAGGTGGCAGGTTAATCTGCTAATTCTGAGCCCTTGCACGATTCGGAGTCCATCTTTTCCTAGGAGCCCTTGTCTGCGGCTCATAATGCGCTGGATTATGTGCATTACTTGGGTGATTTGTTGACGCAGTATGTGCAGGGTATATTTGTGTGTATATTTGTATATCTGTATGTGGTACGTATGTGTAGGTGGTAGTATGTGTATGCGCATACCCTTGAAAGCATATGTTATAGGCGCAGTTCTCGAAGTGATGTTGGTGTTCCTTCCCCTTTCTGGATGCGCCGGGACATGATAGGACGTGAAAGGAGTCCCCTTGGTTAGTGTGTTTTCATGATTATGTCATGTTATGTCATGTTGATTATTTCATGCTATGTCATCATGTCAAAACTGAGGGGCTGCAAATAGTCCACTTATAGCCTGCATGAGCTAATCGGGTATTAGTGGTGTATGCCTATTGCAGTCTAGCCCTTCGCCCAAGTTTTTCCTTGACCAGTTTCTCTGTTCACTAAGACATTTGTCTCTATATTGCACATTACCTATGCATCTAATGACCCCAGCTTTATCAGTGTTCTTTTGTTTCTTTTTTTTCAGTCTTATTGCCAATACTGTAAACGTCTCTTGCCTATTTCGACCGCTGACCAGTTAAGGCTTTCCAATTTGCGTGAATTACAGCGCTTCTGGAAGGTGGAGTGAAGCTCTGGCTCAAGTTTCCCGCGGGATCTGTTCGGTGAATATCTTGGCGTTCCAGAACAATGTGCCGAGTCGTTTGCGGACTTTTGCTGCAGAAGATACACACCTCATCTTGTTGCGAATCTTTGATCCGGTGTTTTAATTTTGGCCTCAGAAATCCAA
This sequence comes from Dermacentor silvarum, assembly GCF_013339745.2. Taxonomy (NCBI): domain Eukaryota; kingdom Metazoa; phylum Arthropoda; class Arachnida; order Ixodida; family Ixodidae; genus Dermacentor; species Dermacentor silvarum. The sequence goes on from NC_051163.1 coordinate 46,917,736, forward strand.
CATCACCCGTTGAGTGATCGTACAGATGTTCCTTTGATTTCTTTCTTGTCACACTTCTAAATCTCTGCGCTATTGTTGTGTGTTCGTGTGTCTATGTTTCCGTTCTTGGCATCCCATTTACTGTCTCTGTTTCTCACATTCTTTCTGATGACTCCCGGGTGTCTTTTGACAATTGCAAATACCGTACATTCGGTTGCCAACTTTCGTCACAGCACATGATGATGATAATTTAATGGCGTGCCCTTTGAAACAGGCCAGTGACAAATATTCACTTAGCCTGCAGTCACCTAGCACGCCGACAGCGTACAGCGTCGCCTGGCGGCATTCCGCCCACTTTCCGTCTGGAAAGGGCCACTTTCCTTCGGGGCACGACCTGTTAGCTTAAGGAACCTACAAGAAACAGCGTTGCATGTAGGTTCCCTATGTTATCTGCACAGAAAATAGATTCACATAGAGTAGACTGCATCATACGCGGCATTGTGAAACGTGACCTATAATATCGTGTGGCCACTTTTTAACACGAAAGTGTTTTATGCCGGGGTCCACCAAGACTTCACTGACGTATTTCCGTCACGGAAATACGTCATAGAACCTAATACAAAGAAAGAAACCAGAAGAAAAAGTTCCACAAACATGCAAAATTTGGGAATCGGACCCACGACCTCTCGGTCCGCGACGATAGATCGCCGAGCGTTTAACCCATTGCGCCACAAACGCATTTGCAGAGAGCTACACAGACGCGCCTTATATATCTAACACTCCTCCGTGTACCCGCGCTCTTGCTCGGGGCGGTGCCGCCGCCTACGAGCAGAAAAGAGAAGTACTGCATTATGACACTAACGCGCACCGACAGTGAACGCTTCGGTGGTCTCAGCACTACGACGCCTCGATGCCAGCATTCGAAGGGACGCTGGCATCAAGAAGCACTACCAACGCCACTAGGTGGCGTTCACCGTACTCAGCACAGCGGAGCGTGGCTTCCGCAATTAGCTCTGAAAATGTTTCTGAAGTTGATCGCGGAGGCTGCAATTACGACGCGCTGTACGCGCTGATTTGACTCGGTGACGATTCAGTTACGTGCTTTGTCTTGCGCGTTGTATTAGTGTGTCAGTTACGTGCTTCGTCTTTCGCGTTGTGCTAGCGTGTGCAGCGTAGTGCAGCTTCCATATGCACGACGGTTGCTCATGGTCATCGACGTTGGTAGTCGTGATGGAGGAGACGTGCCACCAGGCGTCAGCGTGGGTGCATCAACGCCTAAGGGCGCTTTAGCCACAAAACACCAATAGACATTATATATCAATGTGCAATAAACATTACACTACTTCTGTGAAGACACGTTTCACTTGCGTGTTCTATACCGATTCCTATATAAGAGGGATCAACCACATTTTTTTTAATACACATGCTGGAGTCGGGGTCAACTAAAGGTCTTTTGTTCCTCGCGAACAGGTGCAGAATGGCTTTTATAAGATTCTTGATGGTGAGACTTTGAGAAAATATTTTTGACAAACTCGCAAAGTTTCCTAGAGCGATAGCTGCTGCTGTATTCGGTGACAAGTCGCCTTCCACATAAACAATTTGGCTCCGACAGCACTTTTCTATCCTCTGACCTCGCAGCACGATTTCCTGCATTTGCAACCAATGTGACTCTGACAGTTTACATGTGGCGCTATTCGCTGGCGTTTGCCCATATCATACCGATATTGTCGCTGCAAGACCAACCTTTGTTAGATATACTTTTGAGTGATGGCTTGGGCATTACGACAACACTTCAATGACGGACGCATCATCCACCAGGGTGAAGCTTGCATGAAAGTGGAATAGGGAGCCTACATGCAACGCCGTTTTAGGGTGGTGACAACACCAATATCTTGACCCCTATTTACCACCAAATTTGGTGGGTGGCGATTTTGGTCCCCAGTCTTTCCGCCTTTTTTTGTCACGCTCTGATGAACTCATGTTGGCACGCGATTTAATAAATTTCTTTATTTAGTTTTGCGCCAATGCACACAAGAAACCTGCATACATCTTTAATATACTTGTTGCTTTTCCCTTTTATTTTTACACATCAAACTTACTCTTCAATTGCACGTCGTGCGATACATATAAAGCACCAAGTTATAAGGCACGATGGCATGCTCGTGGTAGGATTATCTCACACCAAGAATGTGAACTGCATTAAGCATTGTCGTTGCCTTCCAGTTGTACATAATATACAAAGGGGGCTTTTCGAAGTGTGCTGTAATAAAGACTGTCCTTACTAGTCTGTTTAACTAAAACGTAGACCTGCCGTGTACGGCGCTCAGACGCGCCATTTGTCTCTGGCTGCTGAGGCCAAAGTTTATTAAAAGAAGTTAATTCATTTCACGTCACCAAGGGTTGCGGGAAATGTGGTCTGTCAGCTGGTCTTTCGCCATTTTGTGCCCCAGATTTAACCAGCCAATTTAAGCTGGCGGCGGCAAGTACCCTTACAAAGGCTGTCACCACCCTAAAACGGCGTTGCATGTAGGCTCCCTAAAACGGAACTGTTATATAGAATTACAACGGTTCGAGTCACAAGACACTATCTGTTTGACCTCGTAGAAATGCGCTAGTTTCCCAGTACCATGAGGATTCACAGCGAATGTTTATCTCTCGGCGGCGAACGCGTCCGGTCACTAAATTCCACCTTCATCATCATCATCAGCAGGATGCGCGCACCCACTTTCTTTAATTGTTGCTACGCGAAACGCCTAATGTGCCAACCATCTCAAAGCGCTGACTTTGACCAGACACTAGCGCCCAAGCCATATCTCCGAACCTTTATGTGTAGAAATATACCTGGCATAAAACTGCTTGAGAAAGCAACCACCTGTCTCCTCACCCCCGATGTAAGTTAGAGGTCAAGTGCATGCCCTTCCAGAAGATCCAGGGGTTTTACCGGCTTTACTTCCGCCGCCTCTCGAGCGCCGTCCACACGGGCGAAATCAGAGCGCGACGCTAGGCAGTTTTGTAAGGTTACTTGCTGCCGCCAGCTAGGATGGCGGGTTAAATGTGGGGCCCAAAATGGCGACAGACTAGCCGACACGAACACGTTTCCCGCAACACTTGGTGACGTGAAACTAATCAACTTCTTTTAATAAACTTTGGCCTCAGCAGCCAGAGACCTTATAGCGTGTTTGACTGCAGTACACGGCACTTCTACGTTTTAGTTGAACAGGCTAGTAAGCACAGTCTTTATTACAGCACACTTCGAAAAAAAAAAACCCTTTTTATATATTGCGTTCAAGTTGAAAGCAACAACAATGTTTAACATAGTTCACTTTCTAGGCGTGAGAAAATAGTACCACGAGCACGCCATCGTGCCTTATAACTTGTTGCTTTATATGAGTCACACGACATGCAATAGAAGAGCAGCAAGTTTGATGTGTTAAAATAAAAGGAAAAGACAACTAGTCTATTAAATATGTATGCAGGCTTCGTGTGCGCATTGCTTCAAATCTAACTAAAGAAATCTAATACATCACGTACCAACATGGGTACATCAGAGCGTGAGAAAAAAAAAAGCAGGAACGCAACGTGCTGTCATCATCGAAAAGTCATTATTTCTCCAACGAAGGCAATTTGTTCTCAGTGTCCAACGTCTTACTGGTGCGGCAAGTCATCGGTTGTATCGGGACGACAGAAAAGGTTGCATTATCTCGAGTGGGCGTCGGGCTTACGTCATCTATACTTCTGTCGTACTCGGAGGCTTCGAACGGCGTCATTTTCTGCCGCCAAGCTTGTGCAACGTCGCACGTTTCAAGTGAGAGCAGGCGAGGCTGGCGCCCCTGCCTTGGCGAGCAAATCTCAGTGCATTACGCTCAGCGCGTTTCACTTGGCGCAGCAGTCTCAGCCTTGTCAACCATCGGGTCGTTCGTGGGTGAACGGGCGTGCGTGTCGACACAGCACGCGGTGGTCACTTGCGGTCGCCGTGCGAACGTATTCGCGTGATTAAATTAGAAGAGCAGAGGTTCTGACTGCGGTCGCCGGACGACCGCAGCGTATACCGCGTTGCGCAAGCTTGGGCGGCGCCGAAGACTCAGCGTCCACGAGCTCATTAATTATGCAGAGGCGCTGACCGAGGTCGGGACACTGTACTTCACGCTGGGGAGAGCGCGGTGAACCGGCGAAGCGTCGAGAGGTCGGCGTATATGCGGCGCGTGCAACGTCTCGTAATATGAAACGAGGTTAGAGCATACGGCAAAGAAAGCAACCGTTGGAGGCGTCTAGAAGCTAAGTAGCCAATGTGAGTGGCGCGCAGGGTCACTCAACGTTGCGAAAGAGGCCGTGTGAAGTGCGCGACCTGGTATTAATTATCTCGGAGCAAAGATCGTTGTCAGCATTATCAAAGAGTAAACGGAGAGCGAGCGCGTGGTTATGAATGCCACGTAAGGAGAAATTACGCGATCGCAAGGCTGCCAACTCCTGTGTCAGTGAGATCGTAACTTGCCGCGAGGAAACAGTAACTCGATATTAGGAGGCTGATAACGAAATAATATATATGTACCATGCTTGTCAAAGTAAAGACGCACTACGAATAACGGCCATGGATTTGGGGACATATGACTCGACAGTAATGATAACAAGGATGACGACGACAATTACAATGATGACGGTACTACGGGGGTAACAAAAATAACATTGACAATAATAACGACAGCCATAACGATGACACTGAAGATGATAAGGACAATGCGGACGTACAGACAACACTAACCACGCCAATGCCAAAGATGACAATGACGACCACGGCACTACGATAACTATCACATTTGCACCAATGACACTGACGAGAGTGACACTATTGCGATGATAATGATCAAAATGACGACAATGATGGAAACAATAACGGAAACAATGACGGAAACGCACGATGGCTGCGATAAAGATAGCAATGAGATCGATGACCCCGACTCCTCGACGACAGCGACTCCAAGACGCAGGTAATAATTCGGTGGTAAACGTGACAATGCTGCCAGCACAAGAACGCACAAAATCTTAGCTGCTGTTTACCATTAGGAATTCTTGGCCTTGAACGGAATTTCTGCTTCAGTCGGAGCTGGATAAAGGTTAATCGGTTCGTCGTGCCTATACAAACCAACCACCTTCTGGCGATGAACACGTGCATACCTCGACAAGACACATACTTAAAGGGATACTAAAGGCAAATGCTAAGTCGACGTGAACTGTTAAAATACCATTCCATAAACCTCGCAGTGCTTCTTTCGGGCCAAGAAAAGACGTAGTTTACGAGAATGAATGAATAGACTTTTATTTCCTATTTAAAGAAACGGGAGTGGCCAGGGGGTGGGGGGGGGGGGGGGGAGAGGGAGGAAATAGCGTCTGAAGGGTCCGCATACCTTTACCGTGCACCGCCGAGTGGGAGTGGCGACGTTGATTACGCCATAATCGCCTGTTACTGCCGTCGGTGACTAAATAGGCACCAGATGGCTCTGCGGTTTTCTCCGCGGAAGCATACGCGGGGTCATGGCGAAACCGAACCATGACAGAGCGTCAGATTCGCCGCTGCAGCTGCTCTTGGTCCCGTAGCGTGGACCATTCGGGAAACCCACGACATCCCATGGACGTGGACGTGGACCGAGTTTCGCGAGCCAACTAAAGAAGCGCACCTCTACGCGGTAACAAAACTACTGAAACGCGAAAACGTGGGCGGCGGAGAGTGGAGAAAATGAAACCTTTCGACCACGAGCGTTGTTGTCAAGAGTAACGTTGTAACGTCAATTAGTTATTTCTTCTGAAAATGCAATACAACTGAACAAGTAGCATTTCCATCATCATCATCATCATCATCATCAGCCGATCTTTATGTCCACTGCAGGACGAAGGCCTCTCCCAGCGATCGCCAATTACTCATGTATTGCGCTAGTTGATTACAACTTGCGCCTGCAAGTTTTTCATCTTATAATACAATTATCTTTTTTTTAATTCGAGTGGTTGAGTACTGGTGAATTAATTATGATGAGGAGAACCTTCTACATAGGGCTAGTACTTGAACGTCCCAGGGGAGTCTCTAATACTGTATTTATCTCAGTTTCTTCGTTATTAAAGTCCTGTTCGCAATAATGTTGACGTCGTAGAGGTTCTATAGCATTAACTTATCAATTTAGGTTGACTCAATATACGTCTTGAGTCTGCCTTCAAAAAGAGCTGAGCGCAGCTCAGTTACTGTGACAGTAACAGTGCCACAGCTGCAGGTTTTGAGCCATGACTGAAAAACTAAGCACGCGACTCAGCGGCAGAACACCATGTTGGTGCGCAGCTGTGGCAACGGCGGACGCTAGTGCAACTCCGACCTAAATGTCAGGCAGCGGCGCTTAGTTTAACAATAGCTGCAACAAAGTTCTTTGCTCTCCTAATGCGTTACTTTTTAAGCCGAAGCCTTCTTGCCGAGTTCGTATGTATCTGGCCTCGAGCGCCGAACGCGTTTAACTAGGATGATGGCGCCATCTAGGAGCGCTGCAGCGATGTAGTATAGTTTACAAGGGCAAGGAAGGAACAAGAAGCGGAGTGCCACCAGGCGCGCGTGGCTCGAGGCAACTACCGCCGAAAAATCTACCCTATATGCACACCTCCTTGCACGCCCCCACTCGCCTTATCAGCGGTGATTAAGAGAGATCGCTTTGGTTCTTTTCCATCTCCACGTCACATCGATGCTTTGACTGAAGAAGATGCTCACTGCCGTTAATTGAGCTTGCGGAACGCTAGCGGGCCGAAGCGAAACATCGTCGGTAAGCCGCCAAGACAGCCGAAGCTCGAGCTGCTCGCTTAGAGGAGATTAGTTTAGCCGTCCGCGAACGACGTGCCGCCTAAGTCCCTAGATTCCCTGCTCTCCAAAAAAAGCAAAAAAAAAAAAAAACTTATCTTAGGACTTCAGCGCCGCGAAAACGAAGCAACGCAGGCAGGCCATTTTAACGCGACCGCGTTAAGGGCTGCTTGTATGCTTGTCGCAGAAAATCCGGTGTCGGCGTCGGGGGCGTTGCGTAGCCCAGAAAATCATCCCGAACCGCCCGGACCATGCAGTCCCTCCATGTGGCGCGCGCGACAATAGTGAACAATAATTTAATTTCTAATTCCGTCAGAAAATCGTAAATTACGAATTAACCACAACCTGCAGATATGATAGCGTCGGTTTAATTTGAATGTACGAGAAAACATAATTCTGTTACGCGGAAACTCAAACACAAACCACTTTTCCAGCATTTCTACCATAAAACAGGGGCACGCCACGGGTAGGTTAGTTGCTAAAACATCCTTTAGATGGCGCTCGCGTCCTCGGCAGCTTAGAGAGACTACATGCAAGCGCTGTTTAAAACAGCGCTGGCATGTAGGCTCCCTACGGCAGGTCAAATTGGGACTTAGCCTGCCTAGTGCGTTTTGGACACGTCCTCGGGGCAACATTAAACAATTAATAAAATAATAAAAAAAACGTGCTAGGGCCTTCAGATTTATATAAGATGACTTATATTGCCCCTGAAAAAATGTTTTCCCAGCAATGCATTTTTTTACTGAAGGCGACTTTAAGGGGATCGGTGTAAGCTTGGTCTTTGTAAGCTGGCTTTCCCACGTTCTGTGTTGCAGTGTAGCCTACTCATAAAGAAAAATCCGATGCGAACAGGGCCCGATAACGCTATAGCATTCCGCTGGTAAAGGCGCAGCTTAAGCGTCGTCCATCTTTTTTTTTGGGGGGGGGGTGAGGGGGGGGACACAGGCGGGCACCGCTATTTAGCGGCGGGTGATGGCGAAGGCGGCTTCATAAGTTGCTCGTTGCCTCGGATGTACAACGCTTCTATGTGAAGTTCGTGCCCATTCCACAACCAAATTTCTCAACTGACAACGGTTTTGCGTTGTGTGCGAGCTTCCGAACGAGCTTGAACAATGGACAAACTGCCTCGCCTCTCTCATTCGAATGACTGCACGTACCAGGAGTAGTCGATCTGTGTCTGGAAGAGTTAGATCGCTCCGAAGCGGCGTAGAACGCCGAAGAACTCAACACGCTTCCTGTGGAAGATCCCATTAAGGGCCAATGTGATTCTCACTATAAATCAGGAAAAGTTTGAAGTCTGGGACGAGGCTAAATATCTGTGAATCTACCCGGCAGGGAATAAGACCCCCATAAGCAAACTATGTGACGAGCACGCCGAGGAATTGTCCTTTCCTGAAATTTACTTGGGGCATCCGAGGTGCATTCCATCTTAACTGCGTAACTTCAAAAGTGAGCGGAAGAGGCCTATATCTCCCCCTCTCTCTCTCTTCTCATCCCTATATCTCCTTCCGCCAGTGCAGGGTAGCAAACGGGACGTGCGTCTGGTTAACCTGCCTGCCTTTCCTCTCTTCTATTTCACTCTCTCTTTCTCTTTCTCTCACTGTTTTTGACCACGCCAGCAGCGAGATTCACCTCACCAACTGGCGCGGACTGGTGCTCCACATGTGCTGTACATGTCGGTGAAATACCTAATATTTAATATCTCCACGGCGCTTGCGGTTACCTTGAGAAGCACTGAAGCGGTTGCTGGGGATAACAAGAAACTCCAGGATATGTATATAATATCCATCCTGTGTATAATTCACTGTAAGAAAACTGTTTTATTCGTATAACATGCTGCTCTTTAATAATAATATTCATAGCACAGAAAACAACGCTTTACATGTGCCCGCACACACATGGTTCACGAGCCAATCAGACCAACAATGATTAGCTTTACGTCGATGTCAGCCGGAGTTGAGTCTGCCTGTTGTGTTTTTTTTTTCTATGTACAAACGGAAATATTTTTATATTTCGTATGAATAATTGTGATGCACCATGAGTAATTAATATACCCATGCTATGATGCCGGTTTATCATCGCTGTATATGCACATAATGACCCCGACCAAGTGTAGTATAGATTGGAATTATAAATCACTATGGCCATTATTCGGTGACCCCACCGCCGAAGAAAGATAGAACCCCTAGGGAGCACCAACGTAACTTTATCAAAGTGATAAAATACCACAATCAACATTTCTACATTCCTTGTCATTAGATATAGGGCAAGCGGCACCGCACGGGTCCATCAGCTTTTACAACAAATAATAAACATTTTCGCAGTAGCGATAGCATCATCTATAGTTACGAACGTCGTAAGCAGGCAAGTCGTAGGTGGGTCGTAGGTAGGCTACCATGAACTCACTGCGGAGTTCAGGGTCTGAACGAATCGACGACAATAAAGCTTTTAGTACATCGTCTAACCGGAACGTAAGACCTCCAATATTTTCTGCAGCCATAAATATGACATCAAGTGAGAATGACCTGAGAACCATGATGAGGTGGTCAAGCGAGTGCCGTCTCCCATTTTCACTCATCTTTTTATGCGGCCTCGTAAAGTGTTTACCATCTTCGTGACCATTACAACAGACATCGTAAAAGAAAACGCCATATTGTAATCATCAAAGTTTGGCTCAGTTGGCTTGAAGTGATCACCGATGATTTGTCTAATGAGAGCGCAAAACCACGCCCGGTTTACAGCAGCTCTCTCTCTCTCTCTCTCTCTCAAAAACACACACACACACAGGCACACACACACACACACACACCACACACACACACACACCACAACACACACACACACACACACACACGCAAGAAAGGTTTAAAACGTGAAGAACCTGTGACAGCAAACGCCTGAAAAGGTTCCCGTATTCCCCGAATGAATCTGTTGCAAATCTTTGTCTGGTGACTTATCCTTTTCGTCTTGTTGTGGAGGAATTGAATCAATTGGTAACTATTTTTAATGTTATCTAATACTATTTTCTTATTATTCAAAATGAAACTTCTTAAAGCTGCGCTTTATAAACTTTGCACTTTAGTGTTCTTGTCTTACTCTCCCTGCGGTCCTCGGTTTTAGCCATAGGGATATATGTACACTGTTGGCAGCGTTAATTTCTTTTTTATGCACTGCCCTTAATATCTTCTAAATGCTTTTCAGTCTCAACCGTCGAATAAAGATTCATTTGCTGTCTATGTTGAATATAATTAGCTGCTACACCTTGTCTGGAGTGGGCACCCTATCTACACCTATTCCGGAGTGGGCAACTCCGGATGGCGAGTCAGAACCCGTATGTCTTTATCCTCCACAGTGAATCTAATCGTCAATTCTCACCATTAATGAATAGAATTGCGATGCTGGAGTCATTACTGACACTGGCGACATCTAAAGCTCTAAACCAGTCGAATGGCACCATGCCCTAATTCTCAATAGCTACCTTCCGCGGGAAGGCTTAAAACAATCTCATTTAAGTTGAATAAAGGTAATCTATTAACATGACTAGAATTAAGGTTTCGTGCTTTGAAGCAAGGACCAAGTCCATAAAACAAAGAGCCATCTGCAGCCCAAACCAGTCAAAGCAGTGCAGCCAAGGCAAACCGAAGAAGAAAACATTTGAAATTTTGCAAACTGCATTCGAATACAGGCCTGTACAATCTGCTTGAGCCTTCGCAAATGCAAGCTTTCAAATCACGGTTGTGGGGGCGCCACATGCTAAGTATACTGATGCCCAAACCAATGCAGAATGTCATCGCGAACTTGCAGATTGCAGACGCGTTTGCTGTTCCATCAGCACAAGTAGAACCAATAACTAAATAAAATCAAGTAGCGGGCGTAGTTTTCTTTCTATATTCTCCAGAGTGTGTTAGGTTGGCTTTGTGCGGGTTCCTAGTCATGTATTTGCAAATTTAGCACATTTGCAACATGGCCGTAGCAGCGACTGCAAATCTCCATCCGAAGGAACACCTTCTGATTGGTATTGTGTGTTTAACCTTTTTTTTGTTTGCGTTCTGATTTAAGTTAACGGTACCCGCCATTACCTTTTCCAATTCGCCCAACACCATTACCGGAAACACATCTGCATTCTCTCATCAGAGCGATTGGAAGGAAAGCAATGGCATTTGTTCGAGGTGAAAACATTATCAGCTGTACTGCATACGATTGACCAGGACGAGACGAGGTGCATCATCATTTCCATTGAATTTGATGCACTTTTTATGAAGTCACAGCGAGCAACCTGTACACTGAGAACAAACCGTATACCTCTGCCCTGTCTCCTAGATTCTTTTGTCACACTGCACTGAAAATTGGGACCGCGTGACAGTCTTTGACCGTTGTCAGGTGGTTTAATTCATAATGTTTGTGCTGATCGATCCTGTTCATATTCTTGAATTTCTGTGGATATTATGACGATAGCATCGAAAGATGATGAAGAGACGAGCCGCCACGAGAAAGACGATAAAGTGTGTCTGTGCTCTTGGTGCGAGCGAGTGTGGGCGAGTGTGGCCCTGGCTGTCTGGCTCCAGCGTAAATAGCCTGTAAATAGCCTCTTTCGTCTGTGTCCTTCCACACGTAACATTCTGGTGGAGGTTAGCGATCCCCGTCCTCGCCACGGAACTCCGAAGTGGGCGGTACATCGAGCTTGTCACCATGCCCCCCGGTGACGAGACCGCCTCTGCAATGGCTTCGGCTCGCCCAAGGGAACCTACATGCAAGCGCGGCGCTTGTATGTAGGCTTCCTAGCTCGCCCGACTACGCCTATCGTCACGGTTGCCCAACATCGCGATCCTGGTGTGTTCTCTGGCTTGGCGGGACAGGATATTGACGAATAGATCAAACTCTATGATCACGCCAGGGCTAATAAGAGGTGGGATCCAACGATTATGCTCGGCAATGTCATCTTTTATCTCGGCGGCACCCCACGCGTGTGGCACCAAACGCATGACGACGAGATAACCAGTTGGGACAGTTTCAAAGAAAAGCTACGGTAACTGTTCGATGACCCTATTGGGCGCAAGGTTGCCGCGAGAAAGGCTCTTGCGTCTCGTGTTCAGACCTCTACAGAGCCGTACGTTTCATACATCCTCGACGTCTTGCCTTTATGCCACAAAGCTGACGATACTATGTCTGAAGCATGATAAAGTGGCCCATGTACTAAAATGCATTGTGAGCGAGTGTGGGCCTGGCTGTCTGGCTCCAGCGTAAATAGCCTGTAAATAGCCTCTTTCGTCTGTGTCCTTCCACACGTAACATTCTGGTGGAGGTTAGCGATCCCCGTCCTTGCCACGGAACTCCGAAGTGGGCGGTACATCGAGCCTTGTCACCATGCCCCCCGGTGACGAGACCGCCTCTGCAATGGCTTCGGCTCGCCCAAGGGAACCTACATGCAAGCGCGGCGCTTGCATGTAGGCTTCCTAGCTCGCCCGACTACGCCTATCGTCACGGTTGCCCAACATCTCGACCCTGGTGTGTTCTCTGGCTTGGCGGGACAGGATGTTGACGAATAGATCAAACTCTACGATCACGCCAGGGCTAATAAGAGGTGGGATCCCACGATTATGCTCGGCAATGTCATCTTTTATCTCGGCGGCACCCCACGCGTGTGGCACCAAACGCATGACGACGAGATAACCAGTTGGGACAGTTTCAAAGAAAAGCTACGGGAACTGTTCGATGACCCTATTGGGCGCAAGGTTGCCGCGAGAAAGGCTCTTGCGTCTCGTGTTCAGACCTCTACAGAGCCGCACGTTTCATACATCCTCGACGTCTTGCATTTATGCCGCAAAGCTGACGATACTATGTCTGAAGCAGATAAAGTGGCCCATGTACTAAAATGCATTGCGAGCGAGTGTGGGCCTGGCTGTCTGGCTCCAGCGTAAATAGCCTGTAAATAGCCTCTTTCGTCTGTGTCCTTCCACACGCAACAATATATTATTGGGATAGCAATTATATGGACATTTCAACCGGATTTCTGCCGTCAGCGTCGCCGCCGTCGTCGTCGTCGCCGTGAGGTTCTGTATAGATTCCAAGGGCGATAAAACCGTCGCCACGTGCCGTATGCGCGAGTGAAAGCGCGCGGGGGACGCGCGCTATCACGGAGAGCGAACGCACGGCGGAGTGAGAACGCGACCGTCGCGCGAAAGGCCGTGGGGGTATGGGAGGGAGGGAGGCGGGGCGACGCTGTGCTGCTTCACCAAATGTTTATCTTGCAACCGGGCGCCAGGGGTACTGGCCACTCAATCTCCCACGCGAAAGCAAGAAAGCGGGAAGGCAGCGCGGGAGGGAGGGGGGGGGCAGCTTCTCCTCTGCCAACAACTTCAGAGGAGAAGAAGCATCAATTTGCTATCGCAATTGATGCTTCGCCTTTCGGGCGAAACTGCGACATTTAAAAAAAATTTTACCGTTCGTGTGCGGCACCGCAGAACCATAGTCCCTCAATACTTTTTCTGGTCACGAAACTCCGCCGTCACTCTATGGGAGAGCTTGATATGTCGCATGAAGCCGCCGCGCTGGGGCTCCACCGCAGCTGAGAGCCCACCTTTCTCCGTGTTAAACCCGGAGAGACTTCAGATGCGGCCGGCGTGCGCTGAAAGTTTGGACGCGTACTTTATATTTGTGTGTGTGTGTGTGTGTGTGTGTGCGAGTGTGTGTGCGTGCATGCGTGTGTTTGTGTGCGTGCGCGCGCGTGCATGCGCGTATCTGTGTGCGTGTGAGTACGTGCGCGTGCATGCGTGCGTGTGTGCGTGCGTGCGCGGGTGTGTGTATACATGTGTGTGTGTGGGTGTGTGTGCATGTGTGTGTGCGTGTATGCGTGCGTGTGTATATGTGTATGTGCGTGCGTGCGCGCGCGCGTGTGTGTGTGTGTGATTCTACATGTGCTTCAAATAAAGCTCGCGATTCAAATACTATTATGCGCCGCAGTTCGCCAAGGAGGTACGGTACTGAGAGGAACGGATCCGTTGCACTAAGTCCTCTAACTCTAACTATTAATCTCTAACTCTGCTCGTGCGAATTAGAGATTAATAAGCGCAGTGCTGAGTAAGTTGGGCATATTAATGCGTTTGTGTTTTCATAGTGTATATTGACAACGAAAATTGGCTTTGAAACTTTGTCGCGCATTTGGAATAATACGCACGAAAGCTAGCAAAGCTTGCGCTACATGAAAATGACAATACTTTCCTTCAAGCAAGCGTTTCATTCACGGCTACGATCTGCCGATGTACCTCTTCGAAACTATTTCTGACGTCCTAGAACATTTTATGCTGCGTGGGATTAGAATCTGTCACCATCGCCTGAATGGCTCGAGGGCAATCGGAAATCGGTAACAGCACACGACCTTGAAGTCAGGTTGTCGTTTACTTACAACGGCACGGCGCTAATGTCTTATTCTTTGTACAGCGCATAAACGTCGCTTAAAAGCTTTTAATCGAAGCCGGTTGGGCTAACTAACGACAGATTTCCCAGTAACAAGAATTATATGTGCGTCGTCTGCTGACACACGGAGCCGCCAGCTGACTTTGAGATTGTTTACGTTTTGTACGTGCCTTGATTTCGGTTAGAAAACACTCTCAGATGTTCAAGTTTGGATACTTCAACTACTACGACAAAATACAATGTAAATAAAATCGAAAAGAAGCTGGGATTTCGGGCGCAACGTGACCAGAGAAGAAAAAATACCCAAGCCGCCCACAGCCACCGCTCGGCTAGGTGACCTATCTTTTACTATGGCGCCCCTAGCGGCAGGCGCTGGCTGTATATTAAACTGAGGCGGGAGTTTCGCGACCAGAAAAAGCTATTAGGGGACTATGGCAGAAGGTAGAAGGCACCGGGTATGGCAAAAAAAAAAAAACAGCCATGGTGGTAACCTCTCGCTGAGATCGCGAAAAAAAAAAAAAGCTCTGAAAGGTGACAATAAGCACTAAAAGTTCGCTGGTTTTAGTCAATTGAGTATCCCTGCCCTCTTCTCCCCTTTCTCTTCCTCGACCAACAACTTGAGTGTAGTTTTCGCAGGTGAAAGAGCTCCACGATGTTGGCTTGGCAATTTTATTCTTAGGTGGTGGAACTGTCACCTAAATTAATTATGCGCTGTTTAAAAAAAAAACAGAAAAGAAACCACCACATTCTCTATTGCAGGAAGGGCTCAACGTGAATTTTTTGATGCGGTTTACTTTTTCCCAGTGAAAGGCTAGCAGCACAACATCTAGTTCCTAACTTTTTCATTTGACGAGGATTGAAAGTTTATTTTTAAAAACTTTGGGCAGCCATTTAATTTCGCTATTCGTGGTGCCTAAGCCGAACGAAATGAGTCATGAAAGGGTCTAAACAGATATGGTCGTTCTCAAGAACACGAATTTAATTTCTATCGTCCAAAAGCTTTTACTTCGCGGCGAAAGGTGACTTGTTCGATGTTACCCGTTTCTTTTTGACTGGACCAGAGAACGCGCTTACCTGCACGATATCGGCCGCACAAAGTATACAATATTGCACCACTGTGCGCAGCGACTCCGCCACAACCACCACAACATATGAGCAACCTTTTTAGGTATTTTAGACATTATAAACAAAAACTAAGCCCTTATTAGAGCATATAAGTAAACTGACAATAAACCTGAACACAACAAGGGTTCATTCTTTGTTACCCTCCGCAATAAAGAAAATCCTAATCACAATAATGCAAGCACAATCACAAGATTTGATCCGCCATACACATTATCTCTGTGCTTCGAAGTGTGGTTAATTCGGCATTGATCTGCAGCCTGATAGCCTCCTGGTTAATTCTGATGGCAAAGCGTTGTTGCCGGGTTCGGTTCCTAAACCCGGAGAATTATTTTCTTGCCTTTCGAAGAAAAGATTATGAGTTTTGTTCAGGACACATGAGATACTGTCTTCCAGGTGACAATTTTTTTTCCTCCACAATGTTGTGCACAGAGGGCGTCAAAACTTCACCGACTATGAGATCTGAGAAATATCAGAATTTAAATGACCGATCAGCTTGTGGCGGCAAGAAGTAAAACCTTACAAGGCTATCTATGTTCATGAAAGGAAAAACTGACATCCATCCGTATGGAGCAGGAAGCTGCAAAGGAATCCTAGATGGGTTTCCGAGAAACAAAGCTTCGTAGTTTTGACGCGTAAAACCCCGGAATTTACACTTTAATTTTCTTACACGCTTGAAATTTGCATACGTGGCTGCACACGCCCGCACTCCAAAAAATGTTCAGTCTCTTTCCGTGATCCCGCAGTCCTGGAAACTTGATAATGACGGCAGAGAGAGCGTCACACGTGAGTGTGCTCGCTTGAATTGATGACGGACCACTTTCGCTAAGAAACAATTTTGCAGTGCTGACGTCAGCAGCCCTAGGCAGCAAGGGGTGACAAAGCGTTAGAGTTCTTAATTGCAATGAACCTTTGCAAACGTTTTTATTAATGACTGTTGTTAACTTGCGTCCAGGACTATAAGATGATGCGCAACGTCTCTATTCCTATTTGCACTGACGTCATGCTGACCGCCCTTTTTGGGTACCAGCACGTGGAGTAGATGCGTAAATCAGAAAGATGGCACCACGACAAGCGCGTCTAGCGCCAAGCAACAACAAGATAACAGTGATGATCCTACGAAACACGCTTTCCGACAAAACGTTAAAGAATGTTTTTCAATGTCTTTAAACGTCACGATGAACACGGCAGCAGCGAAATCAGCAAGTTTTTTTTTACCAAATTTAATGCCATAGAAACATTTCACTGCAAACAATAGGCGGCATTATTTCAGGTTAGGGTTTGGTGTGGTTCATCATCTGCAAAACAATAGGCGGCATTATTTCAGGTTAGGTTGGTGTGTTCATCATGCGCATTCCCAGTTGCTAACTTGGGAGCGAGACTACGCAATCGACGGCCATATAAGATGTAAGGAAGCCGTACGCCGCAAGTGTTACGAATTTTACATTGCTGTTAAGTACTCCCGCGTGGAGGCACAAATGACATTAAATTTAAGCCATTGATAAGTTAATGTCGTGTCTCGTGGCCGTGTGGCCGGACATGGGGAACCAGCCTTTGGCCAGGAGGCGCCAGCGCAATTTGATTTTCCAAATGTGCTGACACTGTCAGTTAGGGAGGCTACGCATATGTCACGACATTTTGAATTTGAACCATAACCGTAGCACGCCGGTATCCCAGTTTGCTCTAGCGCGATGTATCAAGCCAAGCTCTGCTCATGGGCTCTTGCGTTCTAGCACGCCGATGCCCAATCACGACAGAAGCTGGGCAGATGTGCCTCAATCTGAGTGCTAAATTTGTTGTCAACTAACCGCAGCATGTGCTACTTAACACTCTTTTCGACGCTTGTTGTGTTAGGGCGCTGCGGTTGGCACACGAGGTTTCAGTGCCGGTTGTCCATAATACTATTTATCAAAGTTTGGCCACATTCGTTGACCTTGCGTTCGCAGTAGCCATCGGCCAGGGCTTTCTCCTATGAATCCCTTTAAGGCACGACTTCGATTTATGAATGCGTGTTCAGATGCTTACCTTTCACTTCCACAAGGCAGAGTAGCGCTGTTAGCATTCGAAGAAGGCGGAACGCCCAGGCTGGTCGCAAAAGCGACAGCATGCTGGCAAGTAATCCTGTATCTTCTCCAAGGATACTATCCCCTGGTTATAACCTCCGGAACAGACCACGGACACTGAAACGACAGCTGTCCAGTTTTATCCAAATGATTCATAACACCACACTTCACGGTAGACACACCTCAGGTCTGCGCAGTTGTCTGTCGATATAAACGAGAAGGATTTCTTCTTTTGTGGATTGTGCAGACGGTTAGCGCGAGCCATGAGCCGGGCGTACTCTCTCCAAAAACTTGACGTCACCGCCCGTGTACGATGACTGGGATAAGGTGACTACTAGGCAGCCACAATCTCTGAAGTTGCAATGATTGCGACCAAAGCTTAGCAAACACACACACGTGGTGGTGCTAAGAATGACCATTATGGTATAGTAATGAAGCAGGGATGCGCAACTGTGCCGTATCGGCATGCAGGCGTCGTGACGAAGACAGGACACTCTATGAAGCGTCGGTATGACAAGCGGGTGTGCGGCCGACGCAACAGGTTTCACTGAAATTGCAGACGAAGCACGATGCGCCAATGCACAATCGGCAAGACAACGGGCGCGTGTGGAAGGAAATACTAACAGGGACAATAAGGAGAGAGAGTGCTTCGTTTATGTAGGATATCCTTTCTACAGCTAACTTCCAGCGGCTCACAAGACATAGGGTTGCAAATGCAGACGCCAGTTAAAGACAAAAGTCTGCAGTTCAAGCCACGTTGTCACTCATAGTGCACGTTGCAGTAGTGCAGTACAGCTACTGCGCGTGACGCTGACATAAGATGAATGAACGCCGCCATCCGCGGATGAGTATTAGGCACAGACAGCCATAAATGCCAAAGCTTTCTGTACTCTTCATGCGGAAGACTCTTGACGTCGCGCTATAATGAAACTGTGCATAACTAGACGAAAGAGACAGACGAACGCTGTTCTCCGGGTGCCGTTGGCAATGTCAGACAGTTGAAACACTGATGTAAAAGTCCGCTGACGTCGCACATCTACAGACCACGTTGATGCAGATGAGCTCTGTTCGGTTAATCCTTGCAGCAGACGACAAATAGTTCAAAGACTGATGCAAAAGTCTCTCTTTCGTCACGCCACCATAAGCTATGCAGAAGCAGGCGAACGCTGTTAGAAGAGTGTGTCCAGCAGACGATAAACACTTCTAACACGACCAACGCGTCTGTTTCCAAGCTCACTCCCGAATGCTGCCAATGCGAGCGCCGTTGCGGGCCCCGCGTGCGGCCAGACACTGGAAGCGAAGGAATAGCGGGAAATGCGAGAGAGAGAGAGAGAGAGAGAGAGAGGGATCCGCGCATGCGTAGTAAGCGAAAGAAATGATCTTGGAGTGATGAGCGCAGTGGCTCACCGGAAGAGAGATGACGGTGGCTGTGCGGCTACACAAAACCGTCGGACGTGGCATCGTGCAGATTTCTTCGGTCGTGTCCACCGCAGAGCAGGCGTGAGAGTTTTGAAAATATAAGTGCTTTCTTTAACTTTAGTTTTTATTTCTGCATAAAAATTTGGCTACACGTGATACCGTAGCCCTGTTTCTCACATGACAATAAAAAAAAACGTTGTGTAAATGCTGCCATGAATTCAGTTGAACCAGACTGCTAAACTTTCAACGGTAGCATGGTTACACTCCCATTGCTTCGTTGATTTTCGTGTATATACGGCGCATACCCAATATAGAGGTGTGGCCATGACTTCGATTGAATGAGAAGATATATTTATCAATGCCTAGAAAACAGAAGACTTAAGACAGTTAGGAAGAATGAAAACACAATTATTATAACTTAATTCCACAGAAATGTTATTAAAAATATTGTCCTGAATATAGTCGAAATTCATAGATGGCCGACAATATACTTTTTGACTATATTTTCGTGCTTGATACGACATTTGTAGTTGGTCTCCCCAGTGGGCTCGGTGAACCAAAGAAGGGGCCTTGTTTATGTTTTATGAAACTAAAAAAAACAGGTTATGTGTACGCAAAGCTCAAAGTATGCGGTCTTATTATAGCCTTTGCAGTAAATAAGCATTAAAGCAATGGAGCTTTTTAGTGTGTTTTGCGAACAACGCAGAACTTATGCTGCTGGACTGAGGGAACTGTGAACGCAACGGACATCAAATTTAGAGAAGATGGGGAGGAAGGCAGGAGGGGGGGGGGGGGCTTTGTAATTGAATAATCAATCAGTATATTTCCACTTCAAAGTGCGGAGGGCCAAGAAGTAAAAGCTCTATAAAGAGAGCTTGACAAGGCTTCCTAGCCCCTGTACAGTTCAGCATCCTAGTACAGTTTACATGACATTTCGCATGACATCAAATGATCTTGCAAAGTATATTGTGTGTTGAAGAGTTACTGCATTTGTAAATATTCCTTAACAAGTGCTAGAAAGCGTTATATGCGTACAAGGTTTCAAATGGAGCAGTCAGATATATACGGGAAACCTTTTCAAAACAGGTTAAGGGAGGAAGTGGTTTCTAGAAAAATAAATTTTATTCTTCGAGATATGGTGCTGAAAGGTTGTACATATATGTAATGATATGTGCTTACTTTGAATATGCCGTTCATTTTTGGTTATCTCCTCTAGTTCTAATTTTATGTGAGCTTCCTTTCAATTAATTTTGCAGAGGTTTGCAAAATTTGCGTCTTTTTGATTTCACTAAACAGGGTACCAATGGCTTCTGTATCATTCAAGGAATGCCGTAAGACCAACGTTATTGCTGTGGCTTATCTAAAACACGAGTTGCGAGACTTCAAATTTAGGCACTAGAAAAACACTGTTTCGAGTTTCAAGTTCGAAGCCTTGCAACTCACGTTCTAGGTAAGGCAGGGCAATAAGGTAGGTATTATGGCATTTCTTCAACTATACAGAAGTCATTGATACTCTATTTAGTGAAACCGAAATGACACATAATTTGCAAACCTTTGCAGAAGATATTTAAAGGACACTTGCATAAAATTAAAACCGAAGGAGATAAACAAAAATGGGCCTCATATTTGAAATAAACACGTCAAATTACATATATGTAGAAGTTTACAGCACCATAGCTCAACGAATAAATATTTAAAATTTTCGCTCCAAGGCCCACATCTCCCCTTAATTCACTTGAAATTGAGGTGTCATTCAGCAAAGTCCCATGAGTCTGCTGCATTCTTTTTATACTGTAAACTCACGTTTACGAAATGTCACTCTTGGGGAAAAACAGACGTATGAATTGGCGATCGCCGACACGTGTCAGTCGTGTCAATCGCCCGCGCCCATTCACAATTCTCAAGATCTGTACGGTCTGACAAACTTACTTGGCGTGTAAAAGGCCGGCAAAAAGCCACTGCATGCTATTAGCAACATAAATCATATAGTGCCGCGCGCACATACACACAACAAATCTATTATTACCGTCATTTTACGGCGCAGCAAAAGCCTGTGTAGCGCTTCTCTAATGTCAAGTGACTACAACGCCCCCTTGCGACTTCCGGAGAAATTTGAGGTGTGCGGACGTAGCCTTCTAGATTTGGGCACGTAAATCTCGCAGGCCATAGTGAGGGGGCGCTAGCGCGGCGTTCGCTTGGCTACCTTTCCTATTTTACCACCGTGGCTGCGGCATCGATTCATATCTTCCCAATGAAAGCAGCACCACTACAAAGAATAACAGAAAATAAATACAAACTGTTCAACCACTTCGCATTTCCTTCCTTACATCTGGGAAAGATCGACCACTCCACCGCAGGGACTACACCCCCTAAATTAGGCTACATGCCTGTGGCCATCCTAAAACATTTCAGCGGGTACAGGCAAATACATAATACCAGCGCCGGTGACGGAGCTGGCCTCCGACGGCGACGACTCACATTGATTGACGTTCCGAAGTAAGCTGTCTCTTTCTCTATCACTCTGTCTCCAAGAAAGCGGTTTATATAAAAGGTTATTCAGCGCAATGTGTTCGATTGTTGCACCGATTTCTCTTGAAAGCACTATGTTATCATGACTTACAATGTGTCCCCGAAAAGCAAACAGAATGGCGAGTAGCTGCGTGTCGTTCTTGTCACATGCGTCACGTTTCTGCACTGTTTTGAGACCCCTTTCTTTAAAATCGAGAAGGAGAAAATTAGACATTTCTCTTTTTGCTACAAGAGCAACGTAACTGTGACGCTTGTTGCAATTAATAACCACCTCGCGTCTCCCGACGAAGTAATAAATTCACGTGGTTAAAAGCTCCAACTTCGACAATTTGTCGGTGATTGCAACGTGACCAGTGTGGTCGAATACGCTGAAGTCGGCGAAGGGCCCGTTGCGGCAAAATAACGCCGCCGATAAAAAAGCCGCGTCACGGAAGAACGCCTGTTTTGTTTCAGTTCTATTTCTTTGTTTCTGTTTGCCCTTATTCGGGAGTCTCCGTTTTCCGGTCCGCCGGACCGGGACATTTTGTGCGACAAGGACGAAGGCATGGCCGTTAACTGAAGCGAGTGAAAAGACACATCATGCACCATTTCTGCCCCGGGGATTTTCTTCCATCTGAGTGCTCTTGATTAATATACAAATGAAGGATATCCCCACAACGACGAGGGTGAGAAGCTGTTCGAAGTAATTAGCAATCTATATTCAGTGCCAGACGATGACCGTAGATGATCAGTCCAGCAAAGGGAGCAAAAGCAGAAGCTTGCCCCGAAGGTAACAAGATAGCACCTCTTGAAAAGATGACAACGGAGATATATATATGTATATAATACACGGATAGACATAATAGAAAGGGAAAGCAATTAGTATACTGAGAGGTGCCTGAGTGTCCGATGTGTTGTGTCACATGGCTATGGGTGCTTGTAGAGGGCTTAGCTCCCGCAGCTTTGGTCATGCTTTCACCGGCTGGCGCCAGTATTGCGACATCTCTCAAGAGACGTGTGTTTGCAGAAGAGTAGAAAACTGAGCTAGTTGGCAGGCGTTCGTTGCCGTTTGTGCAATCAGAAAGAACTGTTTAAGAAAGAAGAAAACCATAGTTCTCATGACGCACCCAAGAGAATGCAGTGAAATTATTTACAGCGGCCCGCCTAATCCGTGGATTATATTGTCTCCTGGATGGGGCCCTTCGAGATTTGCACTATAGTGAAGGGGTTTTTTAGGCAAGAATTCGGTTGTACGGGACCGATTAGAGTCAGTGTAAGCGTCTATTTTACTTGTTAAGAAAAATAACGTAAAATAAATATGGAGTCTTACGTGCCAAAAAAAAAAAACACTGTCAGCACTTCCACGGGCGTGGAGATGGAAGACCAGCGAAGCTGTACTATGGTGGCAATTATGTATTTTCAATTATGACCGTTAAGATCTGATGGTGTAGCTGGTTATTTGAACTAATAAAGAATGAGAAATATATATGATCCGGTGGTTTCCATTTATTTAATGACCACAGGGACCATGGCCTTATGGTCGCTACGATACACCGCCATAGGGTGTACGACAAAGTTGGCACGTTCTTCATAAACACGTGACCAACGCCACACGCGTTCGTTACGAACGCGGGCAAAACGCCGCCGCTGTCGACAGCAGTTGTGCGCGTTGTTTGTGTGACCCCACACAACCGCGGTTAAAACGCTGGCGTGAGCAAGCGCGCCCGCAGCAGCGAGCGAACGTTCATATGGTCTATCGCTTCAACGGAAACTGAGTGGTGAATCTTCTTCTTCTTTCTTGGGTTTTACGTGCCAAAACCAGTTCTGATTATGAGGCACGCCGTAGTTGAGGGCTCCGGGTTAATTTTGACCACTTGGGGTTCTTTAACGTGCACTATAACGCAAGCACACGGGCGTTTTTGCATTTCGCCTACATCGAAATGCGGCCGCCGCGGCCGGGATTCGATCCCGCGACCCCGTGCTCAGCAGCGCAACGCCTTAGCTGACTGAGCCACCCCGGCGGGTACTGAGCGGCGAAAGCACAGCGCACACAAAGGTAGGAGCCGTGTTGCAGATCGCTTTCGAGATACGGTGCGTGCGACCGCCCGGTGCCGCGCAAAGTACAAGTTGCTCGCAGAGCAGAAGCTGCAACCCCTCCCTCCCGCGCTACCTTCCTGCTGTCCTCCTTTCGGGTGGGAGATTGAGTCGCCAGTTCCCCTTGCGCCCGGTCGCAAGACACGCATTTGGTGCCGCAGCTAAACGTCGCCTCCCCTCCCTCCCTCGCGTCCCCCCACGGCCTTTCGCGTGACGGAAGAAGTGGCGTTTGCTCTTGGCCGTGCGTTCGCTCCCCGTAAAAGCGCGCGTCCCTCGCGCGCTTTCACTCGCACATACAGCATGCGGCCAATTACAGCTTTTTTTTCTACACGCGGACACGACCATCGGAGACTGAGCCCTTAACAGCTTCACTGTATAAAACTGTTTGATTATGAGGCACACCGTAGTGGCGGACTTCGGATTACTTTTGCCCACTTGCAGTTCTTTACCGTGTGCCTCAATCTAAGCACACGAGAGTTTTTGTATTTCGCACCCATTGAAATGCGGCCGCTGTGACCGCAATTGGATTACACAACCTTGTGCTTATCAGCGCTCTTGTTCAGAAATACTTTCTTAAGATAGCAAAAAAATGTTTGTCACACTCAGTGCAAAGGTAGAAAAATTGTCCATATTTTGCAACAACCATGCTCTCAAGTGTACTGAATTAACGGATGTGTTCAAACCCATTTGAAAACATGAAAAAGTTGCGCTCGCGAAATACGAAACAAATGTTGGTCATTGCTATAGATAAGAGATATTACTAGGCTTGCGCGAATTGCATTTTAAGGGCAACTTAGAATAAAAACCAGCCGCCCTGTGTTATGTGGCATGTCACTCCTATGGAATCCCGCCAGGTGGAGCAAGGTTCTTGAACAGAAAAAAATATCATTCACCCGGATGTAGCGCGAACTTACAAAAGCATGATGCGTTATCTCAAAGAAGCCGTGCTGCACATTACGAAAGTCATGTACACCCATGATTCCCGCAATGATAGAAAAATAACAAACGAATTTTTTTCGCACGTAATCTGCATTTAAAACTAATGAAATGAAATAAAGAAATGGGAGTGAATGGGCAGGGAGCACATTACGACAAGCTCGCAAGTCTTTTATAGACTTTCAACCGAGCAGTCTTTCCGTCCCAATACGATGACTGCTGTCCTTGGTGCGGCGTCACACCAACCCTCAAACAAATCACTTAGCGTTGCAAACATAGACCAGCAGAGGGAAACTCACCCCGCGTCACACGCAACGAACTTGAAAGGTCGTGGGAGGCGCGACTTGCCCGACAGGACCTGGGAAGCCAGCAGGCAACCTTGGACCAAGCCGAACGAGCCGCTAGAGCCAGTGGGGCCCTGAATAGAGGCTTCATGCGCAAGAACCCCAATCTGCTATTTCAATAAAATGTTTATTGCTCCTCTCTTTCTCTCTCTCTCTCTCTCAATCACTTCTTTTTTCTAGCACCGTAATATTTGGCACTTCTGTTACTTCCGTCGTTCCGATTTCATTTTCCTTTGTCCACTAATAACAGAGTTCGGATGTTGTGCAAACAATGCTTTGCATTTATTTTTCCGCGATTTTCTTCGTCATAAACTTTTCTCTCTTTCACGTCGACAAGTGCTCGCATACGCTCATTTGCAGAGACCGCAAACTGCAGCACACGGGATGTTTACTTAGCTGACAGCCATAAACTTCCTTCACAGCCCCGAGCAGTTTCCCGGCATGCCTCCATTTAAGCGTGCGGCTGCCCATAAATGACACGGTGGCAGAGTACGACCTTTCCGTCGAAGCCTGTTTATGAACGCCACAGCCTTTGTTACGAGATATTTGTTTTATTTTTATCATAGATTATTCCCTGTTGTTCTTGCGCTCAGCGGAAGTTCTTGAAGTCTGGGTTTGCGCGACAGGTCGTGACTCGACAGAGAGGAGCAATTAATTTCGCTGAGTCCATCGGGCTTTCGAGTGTGCTTTGCCCTGTGAAGGATGAAGTACGTACTAAAAAGTAAGGCAGAAAAAATGAGAGAAATGCGAATTTTATACACGTACACTTTAAGTGAGGAATAAGGCTAAATAAATGCAACATTTAAAAATTATCAACGCACTTTTGCTACAGCTGCCGCGCGCCGACACATTTGTTAATCATTGAATGGACTGACTTGCATTAAAGAACCTGGCTCTAGAGATGGGCGGAAGCGTTAAAAATGAAATTTATGTGTCAGAACCATGTGTCAGAACCACGTTCTGTTTATGAGGCACACCGTAGTAAGGTTGTCTTTTATTGAATGTAGAAGCAATGGGAAGTTTGTCACAAAAATTTGCCCTGACCATATATTTTCGCCTGGAATCGTAGGACACAGTGGCGCTAATCAAAAAAGAGCATGACGACAAAATGTAGCTACTCAAACCCAGAAACATGTAGAAGAAAGTGACCTTTTTTTTTCTCCATTACGTGTTAACACTGTTGGTTGAGAACCACATGACGTTCGCTACGACCAAACGGGGAGACGTTGTCTGCGATAGTTTGCGAGTGAAGCCATGCCGCGTACAGAAACGCCTCAAACTGACAAAATGCGCTGTAGCCAGTTCGGAGCGCACAAGTTTATGTTTCTTGACACCAGTCGCTGCGGCACGCCGTAGGCTATATACGGGGCTAGTACGTCACATAGTCAGTGCGTTCAGTGCTGCAGATGAGTGGAAACGATAAGTTTACAGTGAGTGAAAAAGGAATCTTCACATCCTGAAAATGAAGAAGGATAACTTCGCAATACGGCATCAACGTCCGATCAAGCAGAGTGTGCAAGGACGGACGGTTTCTTCGAAAATATCGCACAGGAGGCATGTTTAATCCACGAGAGGCGCTTCGGTGTGGAGTTAGTGCATTTGGTATTGGTCGCGTGCTTCATGCTAATGGATTTGGTATAAGCATAATATTTTCTTGCTTGGGACACGAAAAGCTGTATATAGGAAGGCAAAGTATCTCTGGCCGAATTCGCAATATTTAAGTTCGTAAGGGTCATGTGTCCTGTGGCACGATTGACTACCGCTTGCTCTGAAGGAGATTCTGACGTAAGAAGCTATATGTTAATTCGTGTCCTGGTCGCTTCACCCTCAACGTTAATTTTACGGACTTGAGATTATCCTTACCGATAGCTGAAACAAGGCGTTCGGAAAACTAGCAACGAAACAAAGTACATATCGACAGTGAAGGATGGAGAAAAATCAGCGTTCTGGAAGATATATCCGACTACGAAACGCATCATAAATTGGGTAAAAACAAATGGGAGTAGTAAAGAAATAATAATAGTTTAGAATAGCTAATGACCGGTGAGGTACGTTATGCGTTTAGGACAAAGATACCGACGCCTTTGCGAAGGAAATCTGCGTGCAATTTTTGTTCTCGCTTCTTTTTACAATTTATGAGCACCATGTTGTGGAACCGATTAGGCCCACCGTCGGAGCTTCAGTGCGGTTCGGTCGTAAAGCATGGAGTGGAAAAGGCCGTAAGTGCTCGATTCAGGGAAACGACCGTTGAAGTTCGATGGAACCATATGGCTCCCTTCTTTTTTTGGCTATGCTTGAAGCACAAGAACAGCCACAATTTTCCAGTTTCGTTCGAAGCTTCTGTCTAACAATTTTAACAACGAAAACTTGGGACCGTGGGAAATAACGATATCCGCTGATGTTCCTGTTACACGCATGCATTAGCGAAAGAAATATTTAAAAAAATGCCTAAATGTGGCAGTCATATTGTCACGGTAATAACAACACAAGCAACAACCGGTCACACAGCAGAACAGCTCCGATCGAGCAGAACGTCTTCTTCGTCGTCTTTGTCTCTCTCGCCCGAATCCTTCGCGGCGCGCAAAATAAAGCGCAAGCAAACTACAACTGCACAACACACGGAAATGTACTGAATTGACGTGTCATTATTCCCCCCCTGGAAAAGCATCGTCTCGATGCCTTCGAAGTAGGGAAGGTAGGTGGTCAGCGTGCGTAATATGGCTTCATCCTAGCCACATGGACGATGTCCGGTTGTGGTGTACGGCGGGAGCTTCGCGTGGTGCTCTCTGGAACAACTGTGTAGTTGACGTCGTTGAGGCGTTGAAGAACCCGGTAAGGCCCGAAATAACGCCGGAGAAGTTTCTCCGACCTCCCGCGCTGGCGGACGGGACTCCAGATCCATACTTTATCTCCGGGGTGGTAAGTAACTTCTCTGTGTCGGAGGTTGTACCTGTGAGCATCGTAGTGTTGCTGAGAGCGAATGCGCAGGCGAGCTAGCTGACGAGCTTCCTCGGCACACTGAGCATATTGGGCAGCATTCACTGTGGTAGATGCGAAGGCGTCGGGCAGGAGCATTACGTCTAACATTGTGGTAACCTCGCGGCCGTGAAGCAAGCGGAAAGGAGTAAATCCTGTGGTTTCTTGAACGGCGGTATTATAGGCGAAGGTTACGAAAGGAAGGACGCTGTCCCAGTTCTTATGATCCACGTCGACATACATTGAGAGCATGTCAGCGATGGTCTTGTTGAGCCGTTCGGTTAGGCCGTTCGTCTGTGGATGATAAGCTGTTGCCCGACGATGAACAGTGCCGCTGAGGGTCATCACTTCATCCAGGAGTTGGGCTGTGAAAGCGGTCCCTCTGTCGGTAATAACCACTGCTGGTGCGCCATGGCGGAGGACGATATCATGCATGAAGAAATTGGCGACGTCGTTAGCAGTAGCTCGTTGAAGTGGTCTTGTTTCACAGTAACGAGTGAGATAATCTGTCGCAACTATTATCCATCGGTTGCCAGCCGAAGATTTAGGAAATGGTCCAAGCAAGTCCATTCCGACTTGTTGAAAGGGTGCCCGAGGTGGTTCGACAGGTTGTAACAAGCCAGCTGGTTTTATAGGCGGCGTCTTGCGCCGCTGGCAGTCTCGGCAAGTCTTCACGTATTGCTTAACGGTACGGGACAGTTTAGGCCAGTAGTACTTGTGGCGGATACGCCCGAGAGTACGCGTGAACCCCAAATGGCCAGAGGACGGTTCGTCGTGACAAGCATGCAGGATCTCTTCTCGCATCGCAGATGGTACCACCAGAAGATCGGCTTGAGAGCTGGAGTCAAAGCTTTGCTTGTATAAGACGTTGTTGCGGAGAAAGAACGACGAAATTATGCGTCGGAATGGACGTGGTGGCTGTGTAAGTTGGCCCTCAAGGTAGTCGATGAGCGGGCGAAGCTCCAGGTCATCACGCTGTTGCTGAGCCAAGTCAGACGCTGTGACGGCGCAGAGGAAACTGTCGTCTTCAGCTAGCTCAGGCGAAGTCGTTTCTACAGGAGCGCGGGACAGACAGTCGGCATCTGTGTGCTTGCGTCCCGACTTATAGACAACCGTAACGTCGAACTCCTGAAGGCGAAGACTCCATCGAGCAAGGCGGCCTGAGGGGTCTTTGAGACCGGCAAGCCAACACAACGAATGGTGGTCACTGACTACCTTGAAAGGTCTTCCGTACAAATATGGTCGGAACTTGGATATCGCCCACACAACAGCTAGACATTCTTTTTCTGTAGTCGAGTAGTTGGATTCGGCCGATGACAAGGCACGACTAGCGTAGGCGATCACTCTTTCTATACCTTCTTGCCGCTGCACAAGGACGGCGCCGAGACCGACATTGCTCGCGTCTGTGTGTACTTCAGTGTCGGCGTCTTCGTCGAAGTGACCTAGGATTGGAGGAGTTTGAAGTCGTTGTTGTAGGTCACAAAAAGCGCGATGTTGCTCGGGGTTCCAAACGAAAGCGACATTGTCTCTTGTGAGGTAATGCAAGGGCTCAGCTATTTTCGAAAAATTTGGTACGAAGCGACGGTAATACGCGCAAAGTCCCAAAAAACGGCGAACCTCGCGTTTGTTCGTAGGCGTTGGGAAGGCTGCAACAGCTCGCGTCTTTTCAGGATCCGGGCGAATTCCATCGCAGCTTATGACATGACCAAGGAATTTCAGCTCCTCGTAACCGAAGTGGCATTTTTCGGGCTTGAGTGACAGGCCTGCAGTTCGGAGCGCATCAAGCACTGCACGAAGACGCTGAAGATGCTGCTCGAAAGTCTCCGAAAAAACGACGACGTCGTCCAAATAAACAAGACACGTTTGCCACTTAAGACCGGATAAAACAGTGTCCATCATTCTTTGAAAAGTCGCAGGAGCAGAGCACAGACCAAAAGGAAGAACCTTGAATTCAAAGAGTCCGTCAGGAGTAATAAATGCGGTCTTTTCCCGGTCACGGTCATCGACCTCTATTTGCCAATAACCACTACGCAGATCCATGGATGAAAAATATCTGGAGTGTCGAAGTCGGTCCAGTGAGTCGTCGATGCGAGGTAGCGGATAGACGTCTTTCTTTGTAACGTTGTTGAGTTTGCGATAATCAACGCAGAAACGCAGTGTGCCGTCTTTCTTTTTAACTAGCACCACTGGTGACGCCCATGGACTTGTAGATGGCTGAATGATGTCGTCAGCAAGCATTTGCTTGACTTGTTCACGAATGGCGTCTTGTTCTCTTCGAGACACACGGTAGGCATGCTGTCGGATGGGTCTTTCGGCGGGTTCGGTTATAATTCTGTGCTTCGCAACGGGTGTCTGCTTGATTTTTGACGTCGTGGCAAAACAGTCGCTAAAGGAAAGCAAAAGAGAGCGAAGACTATCTTGTTGTTGAGCCAATAGTTTAGAATTCACATCGAGTTGAATAGTAAACTGGTTCTCATCGTGTTGGGCGGAGGAAAGTTCTGCGAGTGATAGGCTGGTTCTCGCGTCGCCGATTTCTTCGAAGTAAGCGACAACAGCGTGCCTCGTGAAGTGCTGGTATTCGCGACTGAAGTTCGTGATTAGGATTTCAGCAGGTTGTTTGGTCAGTTCGAGGAGGCCGCGGGCGACGCATACTTGACGAGAGAAGAGGATGGACACATTGGTTTCAACAACTCCAAGGGCATTTCGGTCCTTGTCGCTCACTACGGTAACCAGTACACTGGAACGAGGTGGTATGGTCACGGAATCATCAGAGACACGCAAAGCTATCTTGTGCAATTTGCATTCGTGCGAGATTGCGTTACGAGAAAATGTTACCAACAGCTCTCGAAGATTTATAATGGCCCCATATTCTCTAAGAAAGTCCATTCCTAAGATGAGCTGCCTGGAGCATTCCCGCAGAATGACGAAGGATCCAATGAAGGCAGAGCCGCAGATATGCACTCGGGCAGTGCACCTTCCAACCGGCGTCACGAGATGACCACCCGCAGTACGGAGTTGGGGACCATTCCATGGTGTGGTCACCTTTCGGAGAGTAGCCACCAATTCACCACTCATAACGGAGTAGTCGGCGCCGGTATCAACGAGGGCGGTGACCTGGTAATTGTCGACGGTTACTGTAATATCGGCGGAAAGTACTGCGTCGTTATCAGAACATGGCGTGGCGGATAAATCGTCGTCGTGAACTTTTTGTGTCGGAGGGTGTTTGTCAGGACGATCAGCAGCGGCCCCACCCCCGGAGGTCGCTGTCCTCAGTTTTCCTGGCGTGGGCGTGGACTTGGGGACCTGTTGCGAACATCAGAAAACGTAGAGTAACGGCTAGGCGAGATGATGCGCCGAGGAGATGGTGAACGTGATTGGCGTCTTTGTGCGGGAGAACATGGCTGTTGAGAGGCCAGGAACTGCTCAATCTCGCGTGGGCGCTCACCATTACTTGGTCGACGCGCGTTAGGGTGAAATCCCTGAAGGCCCATCCTCCGATAAGGGCACTGACGATACAGATGGTCCGCTTCGCCGCAGTGGTAGCAAAGTGGCCGATTATCCGAGGTGCGCCACACGTTTGATTTCCGTGTGATATCTCGCGGGCCTACGTACTCATACGAGTTTACATTTGTAGCGGGAAATTGACGTGGCGGCAGAGCTGAAACAGGGGAAGGCAAACGTCGTACCGTAGATGGTTGAGGGCCCCGTAAGGCTTCGGCATATGTCAGGACTGGAGCTTCCGCTCGCGTTGGTGCCAATGGTTGGGTCACGGTCCTGATTTCGTCACGAATGATGTCACCAAGCGCAGTAACAGTCGGCTGACAAGCAGTTTTGCGAACTTCCTCAAGCTCTTCGCGCACAACGCTTCGCACAAGCTCTCGGAGTGCTGCTAAATCATGTCCGCAGGTGAAACATGACACGGCGGCGACGGTGCTTTGGCGATCGTACTGTTGGGATCGTTGCTGCAGCGCTCGCTCCATTGTCGTCGCTTCAGTCATGAACTCGGCGACGGTAGCTGGAGGGTTGCGCATGAGCCCAGCGAAGAGTTGTTCTTTCACCCCTCGCATTAAGAGGCGAACTTTCTTTGTCTCGGCCATACCTGGATCAGCACGTCGGAACAAGCGGGACATGTCCTCGACAAACATGGCCACGCTTTCATTTGGCTTCTGAAACCGACTCTGCAGAGCCTGTTCGGCCTTTTCTTTCCTTTCGGGGCTGCTGTACGTCTCGCGAAGCTGTCGTCGGAAATCTTGCCAGCTAGTGATGGAGCCCTCATGATTCTCGAACCATGTGCGAGCGTAGTCTTCAAGGGCAAAGTAAACGTAGCGCAGTTTCTTAGAGTCGTCCCATTCATTGACTGCGGCGACTCGATCGAAGTGCTCAAGCCAATCCTCCACGTCCTCGAACACGTCACCATGAAATGACTTCGGAACGTGCGCTGGATAGACGACACTCGGGGTAGAAGTGGATTGGACTGTGTCGCTCTCTTGCGTCTGACTCGTACTTGCCCCTGTGGTTGACATTCTTACTGGGCTCAATGGGCCGTATTCAGGAGGTAGTCCCTGCAAGCGGCGGCTGTGGCGAAGTGCCCGGTTTTCCTCCGGAATCGCGGGAATGGTGGTTGGGACTTGAAGCGTCGGGAGGTCAAATTAGGGCATAGGATGATACCCAGCACCTCCACCAATTTGTCACGGTAATAACAACACAAGCAACAACCGGTCACACAGCAGAACAGCTCCGATCGAGCAGAACGTCTTCTTCGTCGTCTTTGTCTCTCTCGCCCGAATCCTTCGCGGCGCGCAAAATAAAGCGCAAGCAAACTACAACTGCACAACACACGGAAATGTACTGAATTGACGTGTCAATATCAGTTATGTTTCTTTAGTGCATTCTACTGGACTCAGAGCTTAGTTATTCATCGCAATTCATGTTGACATCAGTTGTGTTTTCTTTACTGTTTCTTAGCCCAACCTGTTTTGATCTGTCTTAGTGCGATACATTTTCTAATGTGTCGCAATGTAATTAATGCCTAACAAGAAAAGAAAAAGAAGAAGAATTTAACCAGTGCCCGCATGGAATGACTATCAATCTCGACGAAAACGTACATGTATTCGCCTAAAGTTACAACTTTCTGTGCTAAGAAAACGCATGTGAGCAAAGAATGAAATACTTAGTGCGACACCGAGGAATAAATAAAATTGTCAGGGCTGGTAGGTGCCAGTTTCTAGTCGAATGAGTTTTTATATACGAACCCTCTGAGCTGTTGTGGTGAATATACGTGCAATGTAGTGCTCAAAGAAATAGACAAGTTGGTTTTATGCCACTCACCAAAAAACTCTGGCGATCGAAATTACGACAGCTTATGTGTAATAATAATTTGTATTCTTTTAGGAATATTGGTTACAACGTAGCGGACAATACGCAGATACTCTAGGTTTATCTGATAATAATATAAAATATACATATTGTCCATGCATTGTATATTTTCAATATAGGCAATGCTAGAGATTTTGGGATTTCTAAATGGGTAGTATCATAAACGTTCCGTGTTGCGATATTGCGAAGCCTAATTTACACGCTGAAAAGAAGAGTGACAAAGCCATCGTAATCGTGGCGTTGAGAGCAAAAAGTATAGTAAAAATAATATCAGCATACCAGTGACTCCAAAGTCACTACAACTTGGAAGCGCGAAGTCAGAGAACAAGAAAACACAGCCACGTAGTCTTGACTAACAAGGTACTGTTGGCCTTCTAAATATATTCGGTCTATACAGTGTATTTATGGCGTGTGATGGGCTGAGTACCATTGGTGTGTTGAATGCGTATTTTAGGCAGGCGATAAAAGTTTTGAGGTTACCAAAGCTACAGTATGTATTAATTGCTATTTTCTCGTTTACAAAGCACTGCTAATTCAGGCCTGTAAACGGTCCTTTGCTCAAACGAATTGTTCTTTTCTAATAACGCACCACTGAAAATAGCATGACACATATATAGTTTCCGCTACAGGCGAACTTGTGCCTTGTTCTGAAGAAGAAGCTAGCCTTGTTCTAAGCATCATCAGCATCTTCTACTGCGCCTCAAATACCCCTTGCCGGGCCATACATGATGGAGGAGCATGTATATATGAATCCAACGTAGTCGAGAAAAGCAAACGAAAGAAGAAATGCATAAACATATAAGGTGTGCGATAGGCGTAATGGGCAGAAAGTGAAGTCATTGCGAACTTACGGCAGATGTATGAGTAAGGTAAGTAGTTCTCAAAACGTGCTGGCGAGTAACAGCTTACATTTTTATGGATCATGCTCAATAACTATAGGTTCTGGCAGTTCGTTCGACTGCTCTCGGCGCAGTCGGCGAGAAGTGTGCTGATGAGGATGGACAAAAAAAGTTTTAGGCAAGTGTGGGGAAGGTAATTGATAGAATGAAGAGTACACCAAATTATAGCGTGTAATATTCGTATACCGCGTGTTAAAAAAAAAAGCTTTACGGAATTTAAAAAAAATCGCCTGTGGCAGGTAGCGTAATTCTTATTGTTGATCTGGGTTCTTCGAAGAGGCGGACATTAGTAGCACGAGAAATCAAAACATATTCAAATAATTCACTACTGAACTTGTCAGTTCATTACTTTACGACATATATTGCAATTCAAGAATTGTATCCGGTGAGTTTGCAAGACACATCCACTTGAAATGAATTTCCAGGAGGACACCAGTTTCGAGATAATATATCCCAATGTGTGGGACGAAATACATGGCGTTCCAGTTAGTTTTGTGCTTCAGTGCATAAAACAGCAGTTTAGTAAAAAAGTAAGTGGAACAAGAGCGCCTTTCTTACGGCGAATTTGATGGCGCGTATCTCCAAACTGGTGTCATTCTGGAAATTCATTCCAAGTGGATACGCCTTACAAGCTCACTGGCTACAATTCGTTAATTGCAATATGTGTCGTAATGTAATTAACTAAGAAGATAATTAGTGAATTTTGGTTAATTAGTTCAATGAGTGTTTTGATTTCTCGTGCTACTAATGTCCGCCTCATCGAAGACCCGGCTCAATAATGAGAATTATGCTACCTGCCACAAGCGATTTCTAAAAATTCCGTGAAAATTAAGAATGAATACCCGGTGGTGTAAAGTACAGTATAGTATAGCTTACAGGCAGCTTTTTAGCTGCAGCAAATTTTTGAAAATTGCCTGTGGCACTTGGTACAATACTAAACCTTGATACAAATTACTCGATAAGGTCGCCATTACTATAATAAATGAAAATGCCGAACTGAATAATTAATATATTTATGTTAATTAACTTTTAAATAATTACCTTGTGCCACATATTTTCATCTACGAATTGTAGCCGCGGAGCCAGGAGTTCCCAAGGCAAGATGTCTCTCAAGATGTCTGCGACATCTTTTCGCCTAAGCTAACAAACTTGACTTGACTTGACATCTATTTGCAACGAATTCTCAGGAGTCCAGCAGTGTCGAGATATTAATTTTCAATGTGCCCAATGAAATGCGTTGGTGTTCCAGTTGATTTTGTGTTTCATTAAATAAAACAGCGTTCGCTTGAAAAAGTAAGTGGAACAACAGTGCATTTTGGCCGCTACTTTCATGACGAATATCCCGAAACCCGTTCCATCCTTAGAATTGGTTCGAAATCAATATGCCTTGCAAACTCACTAACCTGAATTCTTAGATGGAAGTGTGTGCCGTAAAGCATTTATTTCAAGTTAATTAGCGTAGTTATTCTAATTATTCACTTAAGCATTTTAATTTCTGATAGAAGCAAAGGCCGCCTCATCGAGTAATTTTGATCACGTATTTGAATTCCGCAGTTTGCCACAGGCCATTTTCTTTAATTTGGTTCAGATGGAAAAGAACACGGTATATTACACAGGTAGTAGCAGACTGTGTCCAAGACACACAACTGGGCAATCTTACGACGCGTTGACTGCCAATAGAGGTTGACAGATGATAGTGCAAGTACTTATGCGCCTGTTCTAAATCGCTCAGGACCACTTCATTAACCGGTTAAGTCTGATGAGGGCTACAAATTGGTGACGCATATTTTGGGTTTAGTACATGTGAATGTGTCGTAGGCAAGCTCGCGGCTAGAATATGTTGAGGTTATTAGCAATAGCAACCTTTTAGTGAAGCCGAGCAGTTTTGAACAGTGGGCAGTGAGTTTTAGGGATGTGTTTAGACCGCATCAATTGGCTCGAGATAGTAATCCCCAGGTAGTGGTATGCATCAGCTAATGTGAGAACCGAACAGTTAAGGTAATACTTATAACTGATGTTATATCGTTTTGGTGAGGCAAACATGAACCTACACAGTTATGTGAAGTACCATTAGACAGCGGAAACACCAGTTATATATTTTGTTGGGGTCATTTTACAGTAATAAAGGATCATTTTGAGACGACATGCGCCAATACAGGGCGAAGTCGCCTGCGACCAGTTCAATTGACGATGATATGACAATAGGGAAATAATTAACAAAAATTGAGAATGAGAGAGATCGGTTCTTGCCAAAAAATAAGAACCCGATCTTTGAGGAACGCCGAACATCACGTCCTTTCCGAGTTCTGGCTATGAATGACATTGACTGGTTAACCATTAGAAAGGAATCATTCAAGCCACGAGTATCAATTGGTGAAGCTGGAGGCAACCTTCACTAATTAGATGAACAGTGTCAATGAGACATTTGTGGAGCAACATGAAAAACTCTCGATATATCTTTCTGCTGCTCAATACGTGCTACATAAAAGTGTTTTTACGAGCGTGAAGGAAGCCCGCGAATGCATACAAAATTACCGCGTGACTCTACGCTCGAGGCGCTTGTGTATTCACGAGCTTCTTTGACACTAGGAAAGACGTTTATGTATCGCGTATTGAGCCACAGAGAGCTGTACCTGGAGTCTTTTATATTGCTCTACAAAAGTCTCACTGACACTTTTCATTGAATTATATTATTAGAGAAGTTGATTATATATTTAGAATAATTATGTAATTAGACGCAATGCAAAAAATCTGAGTATCTTCAAGCAACAGCTGACAACATACCGCGGTTCTGCCCTGTTACGTGACATTAGCATATTTTTAAAGATTGGCTAAAATTACGTGAAACACCCTTTATTTATATTACAACAGTTTGGAAGAACGATCAAGATTTAGGTGAAGATCCGTGGTAAGCTTGAAAAGCCGAGCAAGTTTTACAAGAGAGGGGCCTCACCGAAAACCATACTTGCTGAGTAGGGAACACGAATGAGACGAGAAGCTACGTTGGATCATGCATTCCATAAATTGTCTAGAGATTTGCGTGAGGGCAATAGGACGATAATTTTATAAATTCAAACGAATGTGATATTTATGAACTGGCACAAGATAGGTAATTTCTCAGTCTGGAAATCCAGTTGGTGGCGATAGACTTGTCAAAATTGATTTGTTATGTTAGGCTGGAAACGTATTTGGTCCCCTTCAGGAGTTTTAGCAGGAATGTTGTCGGGACCAGCGGTTTTTGGCATCTTGAGAATATCAATACGCTTTGCTATACCTTCAGCTACCATTGTAATAGGTGACACCAGCGTGAACAAGTGGTGATGCAAAAAAAAAAAAAGCAAACAGCCACTTAGTCAAAAGCACTCAGCGAAAGGATCATGTGTGCAAATTGAACAAAAATCAGAATTCATTACATCGCTTTGCTGATCTCATGAGAGTGGCTTGTTGGGATAGTTGGCCGACGGCCAAGTCTGCCTCTCGATCTTTTCCCTTTTCATGTTTGCTGGCATTCTCCCAGCATAACTTTGCTGATGAACGGGTAATTAGACCCATATGGATTGACCAAGGAAATATCATGCCAAGCTGCGGTATAGTTTGTTAGTATATTTTCCAAACTTTTGGGAGGTTATCACGAAGAACATTCAGCAGAAGTTTGTGAAAACAATTGTTCTTAGTTTCTATGAAATTTTCATTGTACTTGGCGCAGAACCTTTGGATAATGTTTTCCATTTTTGAAATGAGCTTACATTTGAGGCCTCTCGCAAAGCACGGTAACTTTTATTGGGCTGCTTAAATAGCGGGTTAGAATTCAAGCGCCTATCGGTATTCTCGTGAATGCGTGCGAGAGACCCGTGCTTTTTCATAAGCCACGTTTTTTTTTAGTTTGTACAATAATGAGTTTCTGTTCAACTGTTCTTTGTTTCATTAACCTACTAAAGTGTGGGAAAATTCAGCGTGTTCAGAGCGACTTCAGCGGTAATTGAGGAAAGTTTATTTTGTTTTAGTCTTTGTTATATCAGGTTAGCGGTAGACTGTTGGG